>NC_136070.1:614531619-614574279 GCF_964261635.1 Lissotriton helveticus | reverse complement strand
TGACCACAAGTTCACAGCAAATAAAACCTGCCACGGGTCTTGTTGGCAAATACGAGATTCTGATTTGCTCATCCTGGAATACAATCCAGGGCGGGAAAATCTTACTCGCACTGCTATGGTGAAGTTACTTCTCCTGCTTTGCCGATATGCGTTCCAGTTCTCTTCTTAGGTCTCTCCAACACATTCCTCGTTTTTTTTACTTCCCATAAACATCTCAAAACCCGCCTGTTTAATTAGGCCAGAAACTTTAGCTCAAGTACACTAATAAGAGCAATGAAAGTTTTGCAAAATCAATATACAGAAAAATACAAATAAGATTCTTGCCAGGTTTTACCTGCCAAATACCCAGTGGCGTCACTGGGGTTGGTGTCACCCGGTGCGGTAACTCATGGTGTCACCCCCTCACGACTTACCACATGGTCGGAAATGTACGGCGCTAGGAACTGTCTTACTCCCTCTAGCTCCCTCTCTCTGTCTAGCACCCTCTAGCTCCCTCTCTCTGTCTTACTCCCTCTAGCTTCCTCTCTCTGTCTTACTCCCTCTAGCTTCCTCTGGTTCCCTCTCTCTCTCTGTCTTACTCCCTCTAGCTCCATCTGTCTCTGTCTTACTCCCTCTAGCTCCCTCTCCCTCTGTCTTACTCCCTCTAGCTCCCTCTCTCTGTCTAGCTCCCTCTCTTACTCCTTCTAGCTCCCTCTCTCTCTGTCTTACTCCCTCTCTCTCTGTCTTACTCCCTCTAGCTCCCTCTCTCTCTGTCTTACTCCCTCTAGATCCTTCTCTCTGTCTTACTCCCTCTAGCTCCCGCGCTCTCTCTCTTACTCCCTCTAGCTCCTGCTCTCTCTCTTACTCCCTCTAGCTCCCTCTCTCTCTCTTACTCCCTCTAGCTCCCTCTCTCTCTGTCTTGCTCCCACTAGCTCCCTCTCTCTGTTGTACTCCCTTTAGCTCCCTCTCTCTCTCTCTCTGTCTTGCTCCCTCTAGCTCCCTCTCTCTGTCTTACTCCCTCTAGCTTCCTCTCTCTCTGTCTTACTCCTTATAGCCCCCTCTCTCTTACTCCCTCTAGCTCCCTCTCTCTCTCTTACTCCCTCTAGCCCCCTCTCTCTTTGTCTTGCTCCCTCTAGCTCTCTCTCTCTCTCTGTCTTACTCCCTCTAGCTCCCTCTCTCTCTGTCTTGCTCTCTCTAGCTCCCTCTCTCTCTCTTACACCCTCTAGCTCCCTCTCTCTGTCTAGCGCCCTCTAGCTCACTCTCTCTCTGTCTTACTCCCTCTAGCTCCCTCTCTCTCTGTCTTGCTCCCTCTAGCTCCCACTGGTTCCCCCTCTCTCTGTCTTTCTCCTTCTAGCCCCCTCTCCCTCTTTATTACTCCCTCTAGCTCCCTCTCTCTGTCTTGCTCCCTCTAGCTCCCTCTCTTACTCCTTCTAGCTCCCTCTCTCTCTGTCTTACTCCCTCTAGCTCCCTCCCTCTGTCTTACTCCCTCTAGCTCCCGCTCTCTCTCTCTTACTCCCTCTAGCTCCCGCTCTCTCTCTTACTCCCTCTAGCTCCCTCTCTCTCTCTTACGCCCTCTAGCTCCCTCTCTCTGTCTTGCTCCCTCTAGCTCCCTCTCTCTGTTTTACTCCCTCTAGCTCCTTCTCTCTCTCTGTCTTGCTCCCTCTAGCTTCCTCTCTCTCTGTCTTACTCCCTCTAGCCCCCTCTCTCTTACTCCCTCTAGCTCCCTGTCTCCCTCTTACTCCCTCTAGCCCCCTCTCTCTCTGTCTTGCTCCCTCTAGCTCTCTCTGTCTTACTCCCTCTAGCCCCCTCTCTCTTACTCCCTCTAGCTCCCTCTCTCTCTCTTACTCCCTCTAGCTCCCTCTGCCTCTGTCTTGCTCCCTCTCTCTCTTACTCCCTCTAGCTCCCCCTCTCTGTCTAGCGACCTCTAGCTCACTCTCTCTCTGTCTTACTCCCTCTAGCTCCCTCTCTCTGTCTAGCTCCCTCTCTCTCTGTCTTACTCCCTCTAGCTCCCTCTCTCTCTGTCTTACTCCCTCTAGCTCCCTCTCTCTGTCTAGCTCCCTCTCTCTCTCTTACTCCCTCTAGCTCCCTCTCCCCCTGTCTTGCTCCCTCTAGCTCCCTCTCTCTCTATCTTAATCCCTCTAGCTCACTCTCTCTGTCTAGCTCCCTCTCGCCCTGTCTTACTCCCTCTAGCTCCCTCTGTCGCCCTCTCTGTCTTACTCCCTCTAGCTCCCTCTCTCTCTCTCTTACTCCCTCTAGCTCCCTCTCTCTGTCTTACTCCCTCTAGCTCCCTCTCTCGCTGTCTTACTCCCTCTGGCTCCCTCTCTCTCTGTCCTTCTCCCTCTAGCTCCCTCTAGCTCCCTCTAGCTCCCTCTCTCTTACTCCCTCTAGCTCCCTCTCTGTCTTGATCCCTCTAGCTCCTTCTCTCTCTGTTTTGCTCCGTCTAGCTCCCTCTCTCTCTGTCTTACTCCCTCTAGATCCTTCTCTCTGTCTTACTCCCTCTAGCTCCCGCGCTCTCTCTCTTACTCCCTCTAGCTCCTGCTCTCTCTCTTACTCCCTCTAGCTCCCTCTCTCTCTCTTACTCCCTCTAGCTCCCTCTCTCTCTGTCTTGCTCCCTCTAGCTCCCTCTCTCTGTTGTACTCCCTTTAGCTCCCTCTCTCTCTCTGTCTTGCTCCCTCTAGCTCCCTCTCTCTGTCTTACTCCCTCTAGCTCCCTCTCTCTATCTTACTCCCTCTAGCTCCCTCTCTCTCTGTCTTGCTCGCTCTAGCTCCCTCTCTCTCTATCTTACTCCCTCTAGCTCCCTCTCTCTGTCTAGCTCCCTCTTTCTCTCTCTCTCTTACTTCCTCTAGCTCCCTCTCTCTCTGTCTTGCTCGCTCTAGCTCCCTCTCTCTCTATCTTACTCCCTCTAGCTCCCTCTAGCTCCCTCTAGCTCTCTCGCTCTCTGTCTTACTCTCTCTAGCTCCTTCTCTCTCTGTCTTACTCCCTCTAGCTCCCTCTCTGTCTAGCTCCCTATAGCTCCCCCTCTCTTGCTCCCTCTAGCTCCCTCTGTCTCCCTCTCTCTCTGTCTTACTCCCTCTAGCTCCCTCTCTCTCTGCCTTCCTCCCTCGAGCTCCCTCTCTCTCTCTTACTCCCTCTAGCTCCCTCTCTCTCTGTCTTCCTCCCTCTAGCTCCCTCTCTCTCTATCTTACTCCCTCTAGCTCCCTCTCTCTGTCTAGCTCCCTCTCTCTGTGTCTTACTCCCTCTAGCTCCCTCTCACTGTCTAGCTCCCTCTAGCTCCCTCTATCTCTGTCTTGCTCCCTCTAGCTCCCTCTCTCTGTCTTACTCCCTCTAGCTCCCTCTCTCTCTCTGTCTTGCTCCCTCTAGCTCCTTCTCTCTTATTCCCTCTAGCTCCCTCTCTCTCGGTCTTTCTCACTCTAGCTCCCTCTCTCTCTGTCTTTCTCACTCTATCTCTCTCTCTCTGTCGTACTCCCTCTAGCTCCCTCTCTCTCTCTCTTACTCCCTCTAGCTCCCTCTCTCTGTCTTACTCCCTCTAGCTCCCTCTCTCGCTGTCTTACTCCCTCTGGCTCCCTCTCTCTCTGTCCTACTCCCTCTAGCTCCCTCTCTCTGTCTTACTCCCTCTAGCTCCCTCTCTCTCTCTGTCTTGCTCCCTCTAGCTCCTTCTCTCTTATTCCCTCTAGCTCCCTCTCTCTCTGTCTTGCTCCCTCTAGCTCCCTCTCTCTCTATCTTACTCCCTCTAGCTCCCGCTCTCTCTGTCTTTCTCACTCTAGCTCCCTCTCTCTCTGTCTTTCTCACTCTATCTCTCTCTCTCTGTCGTACTCCCTCTAGCTCCCTCTCTCTCTCTGTCTTACTCTCTTTATCTCCCTCTCTCTCTCTGTCTTACTCTCTCTAGCTCCCTCTCTCCCTTTGTTATTCTGTCTTGCTCCCTCTCTCTCTGTCTTGCTCTCTCTAGCTCCCTCTCTCTGTATTACTCCCTCTAGCTCCCTCTGTCTCCCTCTCTCTCTTACTCCATCTGTCTTCCCTGGATTTGTATAAACAAGAGTGAGAGCAACAGGTGGCACTGTAGTGAAGAGCAAGCTGAAATTTGGAACTGGTTAACTGGAAAACTGAAGACTGCAAGATACTGAAAAATAGGAAACCATGCACCCTCAGATGAGCTAGGCTGCTATAGAGTTGCCTTGTGATCCAAGAAAATTGCAGTCAAGCATTGCAGATCTCCTGCGAGACACTGGCGAGTGTGAACAGCATGAGGAACAAGCTTGGCTTGCACAGGGAGTGACAGTAAAGGTGAGAGCAGAGGCGAGGCTGCAGTGCAGATTGGTGTCACCCCATGTGTTGGTGTCACCCGGTGCGGGCCGCACCCCCCGCACCCCCCTAGTGACGCCACTGAAATACCTTTGGGCAAATAGCACCACTAGGCATGCAATTTGCGCAAGGGCAAACAACACATAGAATCATATAAAGTTGTCAAGGTTTGCTCCAGGAGGTTGTAATAAGTCTGCTGCTCGAAGAAGGCAAGGGATGGATTAATTCTTCCGAGTTAGTAAGCTAAAAAAAACTAAAGGGAAATAATTATTATAACATATCTAAAAAACACGAAATTCCCCAATGTATTTAGAAATACCTAGAGTATGAAGTGTTAAAACTGGAATCTAGAATATCAAGGGGCAGATTTACTACTTCTGGCGCATCTCTGCTAATCAGCAGGGATGCGCCAGAAGAGTTGCGATGCATCTGCCCACCCGTACGCCACCACTGATGCGCCGCATTTACAATGCAGCGCACCGTAGCGCGCAGATGCGTGTCGCATCCCCCGTCGGAAAGGCGGCGCATTGCTGGAGTTCCGTCGCAAGCGCGACGCAGCTCCAGCAAGGCTCGGGGGTGCCCTATCCCTAACATGCTGCGTCAATCCTTACTCCTGCTTCAAGCAGGCGCAGGGTTTTGACGCAGCATGGCCTTAAAAGTGACTGAGTGAAGTCTTGTAGATTTCACTCAGCCACTTTTAGGAGGCATGCCTGCACCAGAACGCCCCCCCCCCCGCGCCGGAACGCCTACATGTGGCGCCAGGGCTTTACAACGTGACGCATCTCCCATATGCGTCATGTTGTAAATACCCCGCCGCATGGCGCTGGCTTTGCGCCGCCGCTGCGTCACAAAAGTGGCGCAACAGAGGCGTAAAAGAGACACAAGGGGCTTGTAAATCTGCCCGCAAGTGTTAAAAGTAGGGTGAACTGGGTGGTTAAAATGATGGTTGATGAAACAAAGCAGCAGATTCTAGTGCCTTCCTGGGCTGCGAAAGTTTTCAGAATTTATGCAGTAATTCAAATTACAGCCCAGAGTGAACCACAAGGACCAGGCCAGCCAATCAGAATGCTTCTTATTTGGGCAATAACTATAGTCATGAGTCTGTGCAGGGAGAATTCCCTGGCTGCCAGCACGGCGTCCCTCTGGTGTTTTATTGTGTGTCC
Organism: Lissotriton helveticus; assembly: GCF_964261635.1. Lineage (NCBI taxonomy): Eukaryota > Metazoa > Chordata > Amphibia > Caudata > Salamandridae > Lissotriton > Lissotriton helveticus. The sequence continues at coordinate 614,568,838 of NC_136070.1, read as the reverse complement.
TACAACACTGTGTGAATTCCACTGCCCCTTCCTTTGCTCACCCCGTGATGGGTGCGCCATTTTACTCTGGTATCTGGTAAGAGAAAGCGGTCTTTCCTTCTGAGTTGTTCAGCTCCCGCCATGTCACATGCAACGCTGCTGAAGAAATGGCTCCCCCATCCTAGCTCTGTTTTTTTGAGCTTCTAAGAAGGGAGTTAATAGAATTATTCTCCTTACCTTCAGGGCAATAATGGTTGTTAAGCACTCCCATTGTTTTTGCTGTTTGCCTGTGGCTCTGGCACATAACCATATGATCGTTATTATGCAGAAGCACAGGCACTAAATAACAAGGCCTCTTCTTCTCTCATCACCTGTGTCTTTTATGTTTCAGTTTCCTCTTACTCTGCAAAGTTTGTCAGAGGATATTGGAACTAGCCAAAACACTACAATTTTATCAAGTCTAATTGATACAAATTCCTCTTTTAGCTCCCAGCAGCTCAGTGGGTTTAAGGACAAAAAAAATGACTTAACCCCTTGACGTCACGGTTGACGTGTGCTTTGGACGGCCAGAGATCATCCAAGCCACGCATGCGTAATTTTTTTCAGCACCGCGGCGGAATGTCCGCCGTGGCGGAGGCGTTAATATCTGCAAAAAGCCAAAGAATGTTGAAAGAAAAGCGCACACACACCATCCAGAGGTCAACGGCATTCCCAATCCACTGGAAAACAGGATTACTGATTTGCAAACAGACTGATCCAAAATTCAAATTTCCGTTGCCGATTTAACAGCGCCTCACTGGATCAAATGCTCGGTGAACGGAGGCCACTGAACACATTTCAAGACTAGGCGAGGTACAGCTTCAACTAGTCTTCTAAATCAATGCTCACATATGTAGTGTCAATTGTAGAGTGAGCTAGCTTAGCATCCCAATGGTAGCTTCTGGGATACCCAATGTCAGGCACCAGTATCTCATGAAAGACTGATCCACGTGTTTGGGTGATGGGAGAATTTGTAGGACATGCGACAGTCAGTAGTTCTCACTAGCAATTGGAATTAAAGATTAGGGTCCAGTATTATCTTTAAACGATATTATCCCTGAGACCTAAAGCATGAATAGGTGTTTGATATGGTTATGTAATGAGGTCGTCCATCATCAGCCAACCGAACTCTATACTATGGCTTAGCCTTAGGGGATAAAGAAACCCCTGCTTTGTTCCTCTTGATCCGCAACGTCAGAGAAGGTACATGGGGAGGACAAGGTGAAGCAGGCTCGCCACATTCACTATCCCAGAATATCTCAGGTGCTCACCCCTCTTTCTAAGCAGATGTATTTGGTTCAGTTTTGGTCTGCTGCGCAGGTGTTCAAGATTCTCAATTAATTTGACTTGGAAATTTGTAAAGTGTGCAATTACCAAAAAAAAAAAAGAGGGTGTCCTGGCATCAAGAAACCTTCATTAGTAAGAAGTGTCTACAGATGAATTTTAACATTTTACGGGATTTGAGGCTTTTTCACCTCAAATACTCTCCAGAAATCCAGAAGACTACAAGGATCTGGCAGTTGAAGATCAATGTATTTCAAGTTGGGTGGACACTGCAGACTAGTCAGGTATACCATGGTCGAAATCCATAACCATGGCCAACATGAGCCGGCCACATGTTCCAGGAACTTTGGCGCAACTCAGATACCAAATAGTCAAAGGAATCTGTATTCTAGTGCAGTAATACAGACTTTCTTAGTGGGAGAGACAGCTGTCACAGCAGGATAAAAAGTGGGCGCAGAGGTAAAGATAAGATGCAGAGGTTACTGGTCCCCAAAAAGATCTGAAGGCAGAGCTGTGGAAGCTTGTTTTGGTCATTCATTTGTTCTCCAGCACAGTCCAAAACATCACAAAAACAGCATGCGAATTTCACAAAACACTCCCTTAAGAACTACAAGGAGAAAAACTGCATTGGGACTCTTATGTCTGCAAGGCAACATAGAGGGAAACACTGTCTTGTTGGCATCAATGAATCTTTTTGAAGGTCAACCTCCATGTAGGCAAACACAAGGAGATGATGGACGGAGCGCTGAAACTTTTCAAACACTCACCCCCAGTCACAGATCTGGGTTTGATCCATCACCGTTCTTTAGCCCACTCTGCCACCCCAGTTCAGACACAGCTATATGCAAATCAGTCTTGACCCTGTGCCTCATGCGAACAGTCCAGCCCTAACTGCCAAAACATGTTTTCCTTGGATCGGAAACAAGCATCCATGTAGCACATGTACACTACGCCTTGTAGCACAAGCACATACATACATCACATGCCACGTCTCATTCCTAACCAAATATATGATGTGCTTGTCACTCTACATTCATCTTCAGGTAGTGAGGTTGATTTTCAGCAAGGCCAGCTTAGCCTTACATCCATTTGAGATCAGTGGACTGTGTACTAGTAAATTGGGTAAAATAACAAGTTAGTGAAATTGCTTAGAAATAGCTCAAGGGATTAAGGGGGACAGCATGGATATTACCAGGAGGGGGTCAGCATACTACTTCCCCAGGGCAAAGCTAAAATCACATGAGCTCCTCACTATAAGTGGCTACAAATTAATTCTACCCTACTCTGGTGGGGAGACAGAAGCATCCATCCACAATGGTTAGTGTTACACTTTGAATGTACTCATCAGGCCCTTGTCCTCTGCTGGTGAAATGTCGAAACATATAGAGCATCTTCTAAGGACCTCCGATAGACAAATTCACAGATAAAGAAAATTGTGCAGGTCAGCGATAAAAGGTATGATGGAGCAGCTGACTGCACAATGCTACGACTCCTGTCCCCAAAACAGCAAGCTTCTGAAGCATATTTTTATATACAAATATTTAAATGAAATGAAAAACATGTATTCGGCTATTGGGAGAAAATGAAGAGTTGGCAGAAAAGGCATCACAATGCGTGTCGGATAGTAATCGCACCAGAGTTTCAAAATCCAGCTGTTAAAATAGTGCAAAACCTCTGATTTTGTGCTGGTTTGGTAACAGATTTAACCTCATATGTCACGTCAATAACAGATTATTGAACAGAACTGACAGCAGAACAAAAGCCCTGGACCATGGCCACTCCTTATCTTCTCAGCTGGGGGGCTGCCACCAGCAGCCACAGACATACATGATTTCTATAAACAGACCGAAGCCTCCATGCAGAAGCCACTGACCTGTGCAAAAATTCCTCAACACTGGTCAGTTGCTGCAAAATTTTCAGCCACGTGTGCAACATTTCAAAAGGTTGAACAGATCTGAATAGTGGTCCAAACATGTGTAGGGTAATTCAGGGACAAATCAAGTCCAAACACCAGCCAAGCCATCCCTTCATTCAAAGTCATGGACAGGGAGCCGCGAAAGGGCTCCTACCTCAAACAGTATGCGAATCCCTGCTAATGGACATTTAACACCGTGGCTGATTAATTCACATGGGGGAACAAATTCTACTTAGCGACCCATCTTTGTGCATCAGGCTTGGATTCCCAACTGTGAGTGAGGGTACATCTGAGAAGGACTTACGCATGGATGGATGAGTGGGGGAGTGGGTTCCAAGTGTGTGCACTAGTTTACAAACAGGCATTTAGGAACATTTGGCATGGGAATATGGAAGCCTTTTCACACAAGATGTACAATTTGGAGAACATGGCTCTTCTCCGTGTCTGTTTTGGGTTACGTTTTGGCTAATTTCCTATTTTTTTTTTTTAGAAAAAACTTTAAGATACACGTCTTCAACCTTTTCCTGTTGAATGAGCAATCTCACCTGCATTGGCTATCCCCGTTGCTTCCTCTCCAGCTCATCCTCCTCACACTACCTCTCACTTGGCTTCTCCTTTCGCAAGCGGTGACTCCTAATTCCACACTCTTTCCTCAATCTACCCTTACTTACTCTGGTACTTCTCTCTTCTCAAATCACTCCTACCTACTATTGGCTTCTCTGGTTTCTCCCATCTCCTTAGCTGTTTCTCCTCAACTTGATTCCACATGTCATCCACTTGGTATCCTCTGTACCCTTTCACTGCTTTCCTCCAACCTACCTGTGTCAACTACATCAGCCATTTCCTTTCCCTTCTTATCGCTTCTTGTCCTCATTTCTTCCTCTACTTCTCGGATTTACCACTTCTGCATAACCATGGAATGTTTCATGCTTCATATACCTAAAAGATGAAGTTTGACCTCACAGTTATATTTACCGCATGATGGCACCCTCTCTGGCAGAGACAACGCTATAAAAAATGCATAAATGTAAATAAATAATACCAAGAGAGATGCCCCAAAGTTGGTATATTTGGTTGACAAAAGAGGGATATTGTTTTGATGGAGATATGAGGGATATTGAAGTCTGGTATTGAAACCAGACAAAGGTGAACAACTATTGAAGAATGACTTGAAATCTCTAGGCAGGTTTTGGGAGGACTCCATGTGCTGTTCTTTATGGAATGTTTAGGATTGCTTAAGGGATTTAAACAAAATCCTGTATAATGAATGAAGCCCTGCTGTTTATAAAGTCATGAAAATATCAGTGATGGTAGAAAAACACCTAAAGGTGGAGCTCAATTACTGGAGCAATAACGGCTTGAGGAGTCAGAGTAGTTGTTATCCAAAGGTATGGCATGGAAACGACACAGTGCTTGGCGCATACGTGTAGATCAGAAACCTCAGAGGATACATGGGGATCGCCACCCATTCAGCATTATATACGATACACTGACTTTTATACAATTCATCACCAAAGTGTCACCAGGCTGAGCTCTATAAGAATCCCACCATTTGTGGTACCAATGGGAGGGTTAGGGTTTCAGAAGAATACATTCAGTTTAGCCTCAGTTTTAGTATTTTTCAGAGAATCATGGGGAACGTGTGCCCTATTTCAAGATTTTAAAAGACTCAGTAGAGTGAATGACACTGCATGGGACAGATGTTGCTGTGTGCTACATAAGGTTAGGGAGCATGGAGCATGATTTAAACATCGATCCGAAGAAATTCACAAATGGGGCTGGTATCAGATTCAAGGAGTGAGAGAGAGGTCGCAAGACACGTGAATGCACTTTTGGAAATCTCTGACTATAGGTGTCTTCACAGAAGCTCAAGGGCTTCAAGCCCAAATTTGTTCTTCCAGATGGATACATCCAGCTGTGTATACAGTCAGGAAACTATCAGTGCTGACAAGAGTAGCTTATACTGGAGCTACAGTGTATGTGATGAGTATTCATTTCCCTCGCGGCAGCTTGGAAACAGTACACGTTTGCCCATACGTACAGATTTCGGAGACCTAGGAGGATAAAGGTAGAATCCACATGTTAACTAATGGAATAGTAAGCCAATGTTTCCCTAGCTTAAAATAGACAACTGCCATTATTGTGTGAATTAAAAAAAAAAGGATGTAGAATTATTCTGGCCAGAAAGGCACTGGTCAGGGAGCATTTGTGGGTCACAGATAAGTGGGTTGAAAGTGTATCTTTCATACTTTTGAAAAGAAGGAGGAGGTGGAGGTACCTATTGCCTACACCTCATGAGCTTTGAGAATAGCAGAGTCCTGATAGTTCTTGAATGAGTGCAAGTCCTTGGCCCTCTGTATGAGATGAGCTAATTTCAAGATATTCTTATATGGTACATAGCTCAAAATATATACAGATCTTTAAGCCCTCATATCAATTAATGTTTACGCTCCCACTATCGTATGATCAAGGGACTAGTGTGTAAATGTAAACAACCATGTTAATAAATATGCCTAGGTCGCAAAAGTTGTGGTTGTCAGGTCTATCTTCTTTACCTGATGCGAAGTGCAAGTTTGTTTCTTAAATTGGGAAGATTTGACTCAGAGGTCCCTTCCAGTTGCCACATTCCAGATGGGAATTATCAACACCACCTGAAGCGTGCACAAAAGAAAAGTCTGTTACAGAGGAAAAAACAATTGGCATTAAATAAAAACTTCCTGGTATATCTTGATGAGGAACAAGGCATGCTTGAGGGATGGGATCCAACAGGGAGAACAATGAAAAACAGTTTAGGAAAGCAGAGGAAGAGTAGGAGAAAAGTGACTAACCCAAGAACTGGCTCAGAGTGATTAGCTAGCTAAGAAGAGAAGCGGTCAGGTGCAGAACTTGAATTACCCAGAGCACAGAGAGGAGGAGAGGATAGAATTGCAGAACATGTTAAAAGTGGAGGACAAGTTAAGAAGAGGAAGAAGGAAAGAACAGTTAAGAGTGGCAGCTGGAAGTGAGAATCAAATATGGTCAAAATAGCAGTGTCCATGGAGAGTGCCGAGCAAAACAGATTTAAAAAAGGATAGAAGGCAACTGGAGTCTTAGACCACTCGTTCAAGAAACTGAGAAAGAAAAGAAAACAAGCATTTGCAATGCAATAGGTCTTACATTACTGAAAGCTTGAGCTATTTGCATTGCATTACTATTAGCAACACCAAGGGCCTCATTTATGAAAAGTGACGCATCGCTGCGTGAAAACAGCGGTGCGTCACTTTTCATTGCGCCCTCCTTGCGACATGCTGGATGTGTCATATTTACAATATGACGCATCATGTCGCAAGGAGTTACAGATACGTCAGTATTTCTGACGTATCTGTAGGTGCAAAAATGACGCATTGCTGGAGTGTGTCACAAAAGTGACACAACTTCAGCAATGGGCCATTTAACATGGGCAAGTCCCATTTCAATGTGCCGGTGTCAGTCTTATGCCTACTGTGAGGCAGGCGTAAGATAATGACGCATTTACGTCCTAGAAGTGATGCAGTGAAATCTCATAGACTTCATTGCGTCATTTCTATGAGGCTTACTTGCGTCAAAACGCCCACCCTGCATACATTATACCTGTCGCAGGTATAATGTGGTGCAGGGGTTTACAAAGTGACGCATCTACCTAAATGCGTCAATTTGGAAATATGACGCAACCTGGCGCATTTTGTACCCTGCTGGTGCGTCACAAAAAGTGATGCACCAGGGGGGCAAAAGTGACGCAAGGGCTCATAAATAAGCCCCCAATAGTTCAGTATTTTACCAATGTGAGACGCATTGCATTGCAAATGCTTGTTTTACCAGCTGTGCATAGTGTTCTGGGACTTTAAGCTTCTGTTTCATCATTAGACTGAAAATCCTAGCTTGCAGATTGTATTGCTTTTTTCAGTTTAAGCAGCAGTGGCACATTTGTTAAAGCTATTCAGCATATTTTATGTCTTTTCTGTGATTTATTTTGTTAATCGGCCTCCTTGTGCCTAAAGGCAGCCTTCTCTGATATGGGGTGATACCTCCTAGGAATACAGAAGAGCCATATGAGGGTGATGCTTTTAAGGGGACACAAGATAAGTTGAAAGGGGTGTGGCCGCCATTAATGTAAAAGCGAAACACGGGCCGCTTTTACAGAAAAAAGCATTTATTTGTGAAGCCGAATACGGAAAGCCGCGTCTAAAGAAAGGGGAGCAACTGCCATTAAAGTGAAAACATGGAATGAGGTGCTTTAAAAATTTTGTCAAGCTACAAAATGACTGAATTAAAGCCTTTCCTACCATCTTCTTCCATACATTCGAATGCCTATCCCTAGAACTTCAAGTACATCATGGCTCACCCTTGAGGTTCCACGCCATCTAACACCAGCCCGGTAACTGCTCTTCCTTTTTGGAGCAACTCACCGACTTCATCAGTGACCAACATACTCAAAGTGACAGACAGATGTTCCCGGGTGACTTCAATCTCCACTGGGGCTCTTTGGAAGACTCAACTGCCAACAAGCTTGCCACCTTTCTCTCAGCCAATGACCTTTTCCAACACTGCTCGAAACCACACACTCTAAGGGCTCAATTCTGGACCTTGTTATATCTAAAGCAGACCTGCTTACCATTGCTCCCCCTATCCATGTTGACTGGTCAGACCACTTCCTCATTCCCTTCTGTTTTCACCAATCACACATTATAACTCTCGCCCAACTTAAAAGGGCTTCTACCTGTTTCCGCAACACTAAATACAATGATCTTGACACTCTGTGTGATTCTGCTATGCATTCACTTCCTAGACTAGACCCTAACGTGGATGTCATGATCTCACCTCCCATTGCCTCTCAGTCCTAGCAATCGAAATTGATAATGTCGCTCCACTCCAAAGCAAAAGGGAAAGACCCACCCCCTCAGCGCCTTGGTTCAATAAAGCTCTCTATGATGAAAGGAAGAACCGTAGAATTTTGGAGAAACATTGGAGACAATCACCATCCACCTCCAATCTCTCTCATTTACGCTCAGCAAGATCCAAATACCACAAGCACATCTTCCATGAAAAAGCTTCACATTTCAGATCCCTACTCAACTCAAAAAAAGACCCAAAAAACTTTTTGACCTCATCAAGAACCCAAACTGCTATCCCCAAGCCACCAAGCCTGAGGATTCTTCAAAGAAAGCAGCAGAATTCATTATATTCTTTGATGAAAAGGTCAAATCACTTGTGGATCAGGTCTCCCACCCTACCCCCCATTGAGCGAAAATCCTTAGTCACTTGGCAGAACCTTGCCGTCATCTCGGAAGATGACCTCCTCAAATGCATCCTCGAAACCAAACCCTCCAACCATTTTTCTGACCCCATCCCCAGTGTCCTCACCATTGATTTCTAAACCAATACTCTCTCATACTAGACCAGGCTAGCTAATCTCTTCCCCAGCCAAGGCTCCCTCTCTGATGCCCTAAAAACAGGATAGGTTACCCCTCTTCTAAAAAAAACCTCAGCAGATGCGAATGACCTCAACAACTTCTGCCCCATCACCAAGCTCCCTTTTCTTTCGAAAATCACAGAAAAATGTGTGGTGAAACAACTTTCCCTCCATATTATGTACAATAATCTCCTTGACATGTTCCAGTCTGGCTTCATTCAAAATTGCAGCACTGAAACAGCCCTGCTGCAAGTGATTGATGATGCGCTACACATACTCGACACTGGGGAATCGCGCCTTCTGATTCTTCTTGACATGTCTGCAGCCTTTGACACTGTTAATCACAACACCCTCCTTAACACCCTTCAACAGAGAATGGGCGTGGAAGGCACAGTGCTTAAATGGTTTGCCTCATTCCTCTCGGACAGATCCCAAATGATCAAGATAGCAAACAGTTTTTCTTCTCCATCGGAAGTAGGTCAAAGTGTCCTTTAAGGTTCTGTCCTTGCACCCACTTTGATTAATCTCTATCTGGAACCATTAGGGAACCTCCTAAGTAAAGCTGGGATCCACCACCATCTCTATGCAGATGACACTCAAATCTACCTCAAGGTGTCTTCCACACACGATCTCTCACTACTCAACTCTACTCTCAACTGTATTCACAACTGGATGTTTGTTCACCGACTCATTCTCAATCCCTCCAAAACTGAATTCCTCCTCCTATCTACCTCTCTTTCCCCTCCTCCTGTTCAATCCAGGATGGATCAGCTGAATTTATTCAACAATAAACCCATCATTGTCAACAGCGCTAAATCCCTAAGTGTCATACTTGACAACAGACTTAACCTAATCTCCTACATCAACTCCATCGCTAAGAACACACGTTACCAGCTGCGCCTTTTGTGGGGAATTCATCGGTTCTTTGAAGAGAAAGACCTTAAAACCTTGGTCCAATCGCTAGTTCTCTCCAGACTGGATTACTGCAATTCTCTTCTGACTGGCCTACACAAATCTCACCTCTCCCCCTTCAAATCAGTCCTCCATTCGGCAGCTCACTTCATTTCAGGGTCCAAATGAAGTGACCACATCAACCCCTATCCTGTCTTCTCTTCAATGGCTTCCCATCGAGGCCAGATCTATTTACAAAACTGCCTGCATCACCCACAAAGCCGTGCACACTTCCTCCCCTCGTTAACTGGCAAATAATCTGAAAATGTCTGGCGGCTTGAGACCCTCTCGGAATGTGGAAAAGTTTCTGCTTGAGGCCCCCTCCTTCAAAAGGGAAAGATCGATGGCTCAATCGTTCTCAGGTAATGCAGTGAGAATCTGGAACTCGCTTCCTCCATTGCTCCGTGTCACCACCTCTAACTGGATCTGCAAAGCTGACCTCAAATCTCTTCTCTTTCAAAGACACTTTCAGAACTAATACCTTCATTCTCAGACCCTTCTAGGAAGTTCGTTCATCATTGTAAATTTGTAATATTTTCTTGTACATTCCTTACCCTCGCTTGATGTGTTTGATATTGTGTTCTTGCCTCCTATGGTTTTATCCTACCTCTTCTAGTCTCCTGTTTATTTTTGTAACGTTCTATTTTTTAACATTTCTCCCATGTAACGTAACTGGTTCTATTGTACAGCACTCTGACACCTTCGGGTAAAATCTGCACTATATAAAAATGCATTAAATAAATAAATAAATAAAATGGCAAGCTACGTCTAAAGAAAGGGGCGCGGGGTGAGGGTGAGCCCGATGCCTCACTGCTAGACGCGTGTCGACTCCTCCCCCTCCTTTCAGGATGCAGCACGTACAGGAGGCTGCTTCCGGGTTAGGACGCCAGCCAGGACACACAAGCTGCGAGGAGCACAAAGGCAAGGCTGCGAGAATTGTGCGGCAGAGTGGCAGTGGTAGTGTCTCAAGACCCAAGAAGAATTATTCAGCGGGCGCAGACCTGCGAGGAGCTGGACAAAGTTGGGTCTGTTGGCTCCTGGCCCTCCGTGACATTGAGGTTTTAGCAGCTAATGGTGCTGTGCCTGGCACTGAGGTAAGGAGGACTTCTGTGGCGAGGTGCAGTCGCCCCATTTGACCAGTCTTGCCCGGCTGGGGGCCTTGGAGCAAGAACGCTTGGGTTAGGAGATGTTTTTGTGAAAAAAGAGTCCTGCGTAACTTCAAGAGAAGGAGGAGGGGAAAATAAAATAAAAGATTTTCAAGGGGCCTGCGTAGTGCATGCAGCAAATTGTTTTGAGGGGAACAGGAACCACAGATTTGAGTCCCCCATAACTAACACGGGGTTAGAAGGAAGGCAGCCCTACAAGCATCCTCGCAGCAAGGAGAGGAAAAATCTCACAGAAGAAAAGCAGGACTGCAACTTACTCAATGTATCACATATCCCCTGGTCCTTCTCCCTAGGCACTGGCCTTCTTAATGGCTTCTTCGGAGGCGGGTTCCACAGAGACAGACACCAGGGTGGACGCTGGGGTGGATAACGCTGAAGCCCCAGATAGCTCCTTAAGGCAACGGATATTGAAGGATTCAAAGGCCTTTTATAACAATTGGCAGGAGATTGAGGACACTGGAAGTGTTTTAGTGATTGCATCTGTGCCCGCAATAAAGGCAGCCATGGAGAAGGAATGAGTGAAAGGGGTGGACAGTCCCCACAAAGATTACCCTTTGTTTTCCAGAAACCTTAAAGCAATGCATGTGAAGAAATAAAAACCTTCTAAGGGGTTCACTGATACACCTGGTCCTCAAACCAACAAATAATAAATTGGCACCGAAGTTGTAATATGAAAAATACATTTTTTAATAACCTCACATGAGGGAGACTGAGTCATACAGTACCCTCAGGCCACTGTAGGAGACAGTCTAAGGAGTACAGAGAACAGGGACCTTATATATGCATTTGTTACATAGTCAGCATACAAACATGGGGAGGTCCTGGCATATACAAGCATGGTTATTGACTAATATGGGTGTACAAAACGTGCTTGCTCAACAAAGTGGGAGGGGAGACTAAAGTGAACACATCAGTAAGAATAGCCTGACAGTTCTACACTAGGAGCAGGTGCATTCTACCAGCTAGGCCTTTCTGAGCATGTGCTAGGCTCTGGAAGAGGGAGAAAGCACATGGCTAACTAAAATGGCTGCCAAGAACAAAATTGCTTTCAGCTCATGCTAACAGCGATTCATGCAATCTTTAACACATGGCGATACCAGTCTGCATTCTGTAGGCTAGACCTCAGGTGGAATATCATCTAGGGACTCTCGGACTCTGGACTCACTGGAAATCCTGGTTGGCGGTGATCCTGTTTCAAGGAAGCAGGTTGAACTAGGGAAAGGCCTGGTCACACTTCTTCAAGATTCAGCGAGGTTAGACTACCTGGGTCCCTCGCCCACCTTCGTATCTCAGTGTCTCCTGATAGAGGCCAGGGCTAAGGATATGGCTCTGCAAAATTAACAAGTGGTTGAGATGGCGACTAGGCAGTCCTAGGAGAGAGAAAGTGAAAAGAAGAAACAGCCCTCATTGGTCTCGATGCATCAGCTGCAACAGCTTTTTGAGACTATTTTCGGGGAAATACGAGATTCTAAGACCTCCCAGGCCCAAGAACTTACCTTGCGGGACCAAAGACTAGATAAAATCGAGGGTATGGTTCAACATATACCAAAGCGAATAAAAGAATTAGAGCAACAGGTATCAGATATCGAAGACCATTCTTTGGCCTTTGACTCAGATATTGCTTCTCTTCAGAAAAAGCTGCAAGCTTCATAGTTGAAGATGGACAAAATGGAGAACTATGCAAGGCGATCCAACCTGCGCTTTACAGGGATACCGGAGGACAGCGAGCACCATAATGGTCAGTCCAACCCCCTGTTGTACATGGAAACGCTGATCAGAGAGCATATACTGGAGAACGCACCAAAGGACTTTACTGTAATGGGGGCTCATAGGGTTCCCTCCCAGAAACTCCGAGGGGCTAAACACCCAAGGAAGATTATTGTGAATTTTTATGATTTTCGTATTAGAGAGGCTGTTTTAAGTAAGGCAATACAAAAGAAGGATATCGTTCTTTCCGAGGGGGCCAGGGTGAGTGTGTTCTCTGATATGTTGGCGCTTTCAGCGCGTCAGTGGAGAGAGTTTGTGGGTCTGATTGGCCAATTCAAGACTGCAGGGGCCTCTATCGTTCATAAGTTTAAATTTTATGGAGAGGTCAGTTCCACCTCTGTTCTACTCTGGAAGAAGCCCAAGTGTTATTACAAAAAACATCACAATCAAATGGGAAGTAGAAAATCTGTGGGGTGGTCTGGTCGGCTGTGGGACAAAGTACAGGTATGCATAGCTATATGAATTTGAACCCCAGCCCAATATATTAAGTTCAGCTTATGTATAAGATTCTCCCAAATTTATTATTTCTAATTCCTTGTACTCTGCACTCCCCGACCCCTACTTAATGGGGGCTGCTGTACGGCCGTGCTGCCGGCACGCCAAAGACAAGCCCATCTGCGCCCGTCCGCGACCCGACTGCGACCAGCGCCAGGAACCCTGGATCGCTGCACCGTCAACGCTACAACCCAGCAGCACTCCATGCTCTCAATCCAGGCCGCAACAACAACTGCAAGCTAGCATCACCAGCCGACACCCACGGACCCTTCAGCTGTCACCGCTGCCGGCACACCTGCAGCACTGCCAAGACCACGGACCCAGAGCAACCCACCCGCAAGAACACAACTGAACCGAAGACCCTGCAATGCATCCTCCTCAACGTCCAATCCCTCCACAAACATGCTACAGAAATCTGGGACCTCCTCGACAGCACCACCCCGGACGTAGCATTCTTTACCGAAACCTGGACGAACACAACCTCGGGATCGGACATTGCCATCGCCATTCCCCAAGGATACAAGATCTCCAGGAAGGACCGCCCCACCCACCTGGGAGGAGGAATCGCCATCATCCACAAATCCACCCTCCGCCTGAGTGCACTCCCCGACGAGCCCACAGACCTGATGGAATACCTTTACTTCAAGATACTGGCCAGCCCTACCTCAACCCTCCGTGGAACCCTCATCTACCGACCCCCTGGACCCTGCAGACTTTTCGCCTACTCCATCACAGACATCATCTCCCCGCATGCCATCGCGTCCTAATGGAAGACCGCAACTTTCACCTCGACAACCAACTGGACCCCAGAACCACATCCCTCCTGGGCAACCTCCACAACATTGGACTCCGCCAGATCATGACCGAACCCACACACTCAGCAGGATACACCCTCGACCCCCTTTTCACAAAAGAAACTCCATCACCTTCAGCCACACCACCGAAAACTCCCATGGACTGACCATCGATGCGTCCACTTCACCTTCAGAACACCCACCATCCACAGACACCAGCACCTGCTCCCTCGAAGATACTGGACCAGAATCACCGACGACCAGCTAACCTCATCACTCAGCAACTCCACCCCAACCATCGCGGAAAACGACGCCCCCAACACGGCAGCCCGAACCCTGCACAGATGGAGTTCCGACAGCGCCAACACCATACCCCCCCTCAAAAAAAAACAACAATACCCACGCCAAGAAATCTAGATGGTTCACCACCGAACTTCGAGAGTCCAGGCGCATTTACCGCCGCTTCGAAAAGGCCTTGAGGAACTCCAAATCCACAGAAGCCCACAACAACTTCAGAGCCACCACCAATGCCCACCACCAACTCATCAGAAAAACGAGGAAAAAAGCGATTGAAGACAGAATGGCCACTCATGCGCACAACAACAAAGAACTCTTCAACATCATAAAGGAGTTCGCCCAACCCACCAGCGAGTCCACCAACATCACTCCCTCACAAGACCTCTGCAACAAACTCAGCACCTTTTTCCAACACAAAATCAAGAGCATCCACGACAACTTCGACAAAGACAACCAACACACTGAATCCTCACCAACCACCCGACACACTGAGGCCAGCAATTGACAACTGGACAGCCCTCACCACCGAAGACACACTGAAGAAGATGAGGTCAATCCACTCCGGGGCCCCCACGAACCCCTGCCCCCAACACATTTTCAACAGAGCCGCCAACACCATCGAACCCTTGCTCTGCCACACCATCAACTGCTCCCTGGCAACCGCCTTGTTCCATGACGACTGGAAACACGCTGGGATCAACGCCCCCCTGAAGAAACCCTTGGCGGACCCCACCGACCTAAAAAACTACAGACCCATCTCCTTGCTCCCGTTCCCAGCGAAAGTCATCGAGAAAGCCATCAACAGCCAACTCGCCACATTCATCGACGAGAACAACATCCTTGACTCCTCCCAATCCGGCTTCAGAAAAAAACCACAGTACAGAAATCGCCCTCCTCGCCGCAACAGACGATATTCGTACCTTACTGGACAAAGGAGAAACAGCAGCCCTCATCCTCCTCGACCTCTCAGCGGCATTCAACACAGTCTCTCACCGCACCCTAATACGCAGAGTCCACGACGCAAGGATCCAAGACAAGGCCCTCGACTGACTCCGCTCCTTCCTCTCCGGCAGAATGCAGCGGGTCAGACTCCCCCCTTTGCTCTCGGACCCTACACCTACCACCTGCGGAGTCCCCCAGGGGTCCTCCCTCAGCCCTACTCTCTTCAATGTGTACATAATGGTTCCCTTCCCCAGGAGGCGCAGCGGACGGGTGCAGCGGCGGCGCCGGCGGGGTGCCGAAGGCGCGCCAAAGGCAAGCCCGTCTGCGCCCGTCCGCGACGGGCCGGGACCAGGGACCTCGACCGCTGGCCAATTAAATACCATCTCCTACAGCTCCAGCACCTTACTCCAACTGCGAGGCCCCACCAACAACCATTGCCTCGCATCCTGGGATCCCTCCACAAAACTTTTTATCTGTCAACACTGCACGTTTCAAAGCTGCCCACCAATACCTTCCTCCTCATATCATATGCTCCTTGTGAACTGTAGATCTCTCCCTAAACATGCCTCGGAGATTTCTTTGTTGCTCGTTGATAAAGAACCTGATGCCATATTTCTTACGGAAACATGGTTACACACAGACTCCGATCCCAATATCATTGAAGCACGCCCGGCAGGATACCAAATACTTCGGGCTGACCGTCCATCAGGAAAAGGCGGTGGCATAGCTGTCATATATAAAAAACGATATACCTGCCGCAGCTCTCCTACTAACCTACCAAGCTGCGAATACCTCACATTTTCGCTTGACTTCTCCCCCACATGTACCTTTTCAGGGACTCTTGTATACCGGCCTCCCGGTACGCCTAGCAACTTTATCAACCACCTAGCACCTGCAATAGCTAGTGGAGTCAGTAACCTACCGAACTACACCCTGTTGGGTGACCTCAATGTCCATTTAGATGATCCCCAGGACTCGGCAGCTGCCGAATTAAGTCACAATCTTGAGGCATTAGAACGCTCCCAGCGAGTGCTGGGACCCACCCACTACAAGGGACACCTCCTGGATCCAATCTTTAGCAACTGCACCCACCTCACAGTTAGCTCACCCATTCCTCTCCCATGGACCGACCACTCTCTGATCCCATTTACCTGGTCACCGTCAGGCTCACGTCCCACACCACCCCCCGTTCCCAGGAGAGACCGTAAATGGTCGCAACTTAATCCCAGCCAGTGGGCAACCACTTTGGAAGCCTCCGTACCAGAAAACAACTTCGACCCGGCTGTCAGTAACGACAACTTCAATAAATGGATCACCACTTCCTTAGACTACATCATCCCAATCAAAGACATTAAACCTAAACAGAGACCAAGAAATACACCGTGGTATTCCCAGGACCTACGCAGTCTTAAGAAGGAATGCAAAAAACTAGAAAGAAAATGGCGCATTGACTACTCACAAACCAGCAAAGAGGCATATCGGACTGCCATAAAACTCTACAAAAACAAAATAAACAAAGCAGCGTCTAAATCTAGGGATATATACCAAATCGCAAAAACCCTGCTCAAACTTCCGGACAATTTACCAGATCCTCTGAATGCCCTGACTCGCTGCAATGAGCAGGCCGAATACTTCCACAACAAAATAGCCATGATCTACTCCTCTTTCCCCCTATCCCCTCACATCCAAACAGGGCACAAGGAAATTAGGCTGCCTCCTTCTACCACCCTGGAAACCTTCCCACCACTGGAGCCTACCACCCTGGAAACTATAATACGCCAGGTAAAATCTGGATCTCCCAGAGAACCAGCCCCAGCTCAGTCCCTCAGGACAATTATTCCCATCATTCTGCCCTCCATCCTAAACCTGATGAACAACTCTCTATCCTCAGGTATCGTACCACCAAAGTGGAAACAGGCGACAGTCAGGGCCCTTCTGAAAAAGGCCAATCTAGATCAGAAGAACCCAGGGAACTACCGTCCGATCTCCCTGTTGCCATGGATAAGCAAAATTGCGGAAAAACATGTAAACCACTCTCTCACAGAATTTCTGGAAGTGAACAACTTACTGGACATATCACAAACCGGGTTCCGTCCCATGCACGGAACAGAAACCGCGCTTCTAGCTGTGATGGAAGGAGCCAGAATGATTGTGGATCAGGGCGGCACTGCGGCCATCATTTTATTGGACCTCAGTGCCGCCTTCGACACCGTGAATCATGACATCTTGCTGCACAGAATCTCTGAATTAGGAATCACCTCTAAAGCAGCGGCCTGGCTACAATCATTCCTAGCATAGCACTCTTTTCGAGTTTGTGAGGGCAATGTTACCTCACCCAGTAAACCACTCAGTTGTGGGGTTCCTCAGGGCTCCTCCCTGAGCCCCACACTGTTTAACATATACATGCGTCCCCTAGCTGAAATAGTCCGCCCTTTTGGCGTTCAAATCGTGTCCTACGCTGATGACACTCAGCTGGTGGTAACCCTGAATCACCCCTCCTCTCATCCAAGTGATCTAAGGGGCTGTATGGAAGCAGTAAGCACCTGGATGACTCAGTCTTACCTGAAACTGAACGGAGATAAGACAGAGCAAATGGTACTGGGTAACGCCCCACAGAAATCCATTGACTCCCTGTGGCCTCCAGCACTGGGCCCGACACCCCTAGCCAAGAACACCATTAAGAGCCTAGGAATTTGGTTAGACAATACACTGACACTCAGCTACCAAGCAACCAAATTATCTGCCACCTGCATGGGCATCCTGAGACTCATCCGGAAGATCCTTCCGCTCCTCCCATTCAAGGCCAGACAGATCATGGTCGAGGGCCTAATCCTCTCCCGGCTGGATTTCGGAAATGCCCTCTATTTAGGAGCCCCCCAATTAACCCTGAAAAAACTCCAGGTGATCCAAAACTGCGCCGCCCGTTCTCTCTTGCTCATCCCCCGCCGCCAATCTGTGAGATCTGAACTAAAAGACCTCCACTGGCTGCCAGTGAGGGAAAGAATCGATTTTAAAAGCATGTGTATTGCCCACTGTGCCTATTGGAGGAAAGGAGCAATCCTGAATCACACCCTGATTACCCCCTACCATCCCAACAGACAGCTTAGGTCGGCCCACACCTTCCAAGTCATCAATCCTAGGACAAAAAGAGAAAGGAGCGGAGGCAGAATGTTTTCAGTAAACGTGGCAAAGCTCTGGAACTCCCTCCCAATCTCTCTCCGATCAGAACCCAACATTCTGTTTTTCCGGAAAAAACTAAAAACCCTTCTCTTCAGCAGATAACTCAGCCCTGCCACACGCACCTGTTTTTTTCGTTAAGCGCTAGGATGCCTGCGGGTAGCTATCCAATCCAATCCAATCCAATCCTACATGGCTCTGCTCGCTCCCATCGTCAGAATCTACGGACTCAACATTGTGTCATACGTAGACGACACCCAACTCATCCTCTCCCTATCCAACGAACCCAACCTTGCCAGACACATCTTTCGAAAAAGCATGGAAGCCATTGCCAAATATATTAAAAAAAACAGCTGCCTACAACTAAACACCAACAAAATGGAAGTACTCATCATGGGCCCAAACCCTGACTCCTGGAACGACACCTGGTGGTCCCCCGCCCTAGGAAGCCCACCCACCCCTGCGGACCACGCACGCAACCTGGGGATCAGCCTGGACTCGGAGCTCAAAATGGACCGCCAGATCAACTCCGTCTCGTCCACCTGCTTCCACACCCTCCTCCTCCTACTTAAGACCTTCAAATGGATCCCCCTTGAACACAGAAAGACTGTCACTCACGCCCTGGTCACCAGCAGGCTCGACTATGGCAACGCACTCTATGCCAGAATAAACAAAAACCTCACCCGCAAGCTACAGCACATCCAAAACGCCACTGCAAGACTGGTCCTCAACCTGCCAAGACACTGCCACATCTCCCAGCACCTGTAGACATCCACTGGCTCCCCATCAAAGCTAGAGTCACATTCAAGATGCTAACCCACGCTCAGAAGGTCCTCCACGACACCGGACCAGCATACCTGAACAGCCACTCAAATTCCACGCACCCCAAAGGACCCTACAATCAGCCGAGCTCTCCTACGACGTGGTCCTCGCACTAGAAAGAAAGACCAGATCGGGAGGCCCCTCCTTCTCCTTCCGTGCAGCCAGAGCAAGGAACGACCTTCCGCTCCACCTCAGACAGATAACACCGCTCCCCATCTTCGCAAGAAACTTCAAAACCTGGCTCTTTGACAGACCCCCTCCTTGATGGACTGGAACCTGAGACCCCCCTCCACCCCCCCCCCCCAGCACCTTGAAAGCCTTATGGGTGAGTAGTTGCGCTTAACAAACATCTAATTGATGGATTGACTTTATATTGTATGCACTTTCGTTTGTACTCTCTTTCCCTTTGAGAGCTATTCATTAGAATTCTTTTATGCTTTAATGGGAAAAGTTGGTATTACTCTCTTTTTATGGTCATTCGGTAGTCTTAATTGGTTCGTATTCCAGATTTTAAGAATGCACGTTGCACTTTTTCTTTGGAGGGTGTGGATGTATATGTATAAGAGCAGTTTAAGGCTCTGCAAAATTTGAAGATACCCATGGGTGTGAGAGGTGTTTGATAAAATACAATTTTGCCGGCCCTCGTGTGGGTTTCCAGCTCATATATTCATTAGAGCGCTAAACTCAGTTTATTAAACTAAGGTATCGATGACTATTTCTCGGGCCAAAATAGGCACAAGTAGCACAAGCACTTTTCTCTTTTTATATTGTTAGCACTTTAGGGAGGGGGATTTTAATGGTTGTTTAAAGATGGAGGTTAATGAGCATGGAGGGGGAGGGGGAGGGTGCCGAGACGTGTGGTTAGGCGCCCGGTCAAGGCGCCCTTGATTGTTGGGAGGGCTGAGAGGAAGTTAAGGGCCACTCCCTTCTTCAGGGGGGTGTGGGGTGGTGGGGTTTGGTAGATGTGTGGGGTTGTGGGGTAAAGCAGTAACAAAAGGGCAGAAAAACAGCAGGACAGAAATGGATAAGGTACTAGTTTGGAGTAAGTGTAGGGGGCCTGGAGTTGGTTGGCATATATTTGCTAGAAATGGGTTTGGGCCAACTTCAACAAGCACAAATATATGAAAGGGGTATACCAAGTAGTGCTATGGTTAATCTTGAAGAATGTCTCTGGGGCAGATGTATCAAAATACCTATTTGCGATTCTCATATAGCGATTTTTTTTAGATTCGCTATTGGAGAATTGCAAAATGGTATGTATATAAAAAACAAATCGCAATTTTTTTGCGATTTCTTACAATTCCTTAATTGCGATTAGCAAATTGCTAATCGCAATTAAGGAATAATTTCCCATTCATTTCTATGGGCCAGGAGGCCCTTAGGAATGAATGTGAAGTTATTCTCAATTTGCGATTCGGAATTAGAGAATCGCAAATTGAGAATAGTTTCAAGGGTGCAAGGGTGTCATAAGGACACCCGGATGCACCCCTGAAATGTACGTGTGCGCATATGGCATGTATGTGCACCATATGGCACCTTCACAATGCCCAAAATTGCATTTGTGAACGAAATCACAAATTACCACCAACTTGAAGTTGGTGGTAATTTGCGATTTCTTAAGGAGAAATCACAATAATTGAATGCTTGATGCATAGCATTTAAGGAATCACTTTTTTTTGTTTACAGGCGATTGATTATTTTTCAGTCAACAAGGATAAAGTGGCAATTTGAATGATGGATGCAGGAAAGTCATTCAAACTTGTGGACTGGCAGGTCCTTTTTTATTTTAGGGAAGTTTGGCTTTCCAACCTGTTTGGAAGAAATGCTAAGGGGAATTTATAATGGTGTAGTTGCAAAAATAATTATTAATGAGGAGCAGGTAGGAGAGATGGCGATTAGATGTGGCACAAGACTGGGTTGCCCCCTGCCCCCACTCCTATTTTCTCTTTTTATTAAGCCACTGGCGGTAAAAATCCGCTCTAATGCATTAATCCTGGCCCCTTTAATGGGTATGGCAAAAATCAAGCTCTTTGCCGACGATTTGATTCTATATCTGAAGGCAGATAAAGTAAATATCCAGACGTCATTGGAGGAAACCCAAGCGTGTACAGATTTGGGGGCTTATAAGGTAAACCAGGCTGAAGCAGAGGTTCTCCCGTTTAATTCTTCAGTGGCTGAACTCCCTGTAGGGCTTACATTTTTGCCATCTCAACCCATAAGATACTTAGGATTGTATGTCACTGCTGACTTCTCTCCATTATTTCAACTGAACTATGGAAATACCTTAGGGTGCTAGAAAGATGGTCTTTATTACCTCTCTCGTTAGGGGGCCAAGGTTCCCTAGTGAATATATCAATACTTCCCTTGCTGGTATTTTAGTTTTAAAACCTCCCTTTAAAAGTGCTGGTTTCATATTTTAAGGAGTTGGATAAAGTTATTCATGAGTTTATATGGGCAAAAAAAACAACCCGGGTCAAACTAGCCATCTTACAATTAGATATAGAGCAGGGGTGGTTAGCACTACCCCATTTTTCCCCCTATTATTAGTTTGCTAACACATCTGGCAGCCCCTTCTTCTTTGAAGTTTGATAATTTTATGTTAAATCATATGCTAATACAAAGCGTAATTAAGTTACTCGTATTTCTTCGTACAACAAAATTACCAATGAAAACAAGATATAAGGTCATAATTTTAATTGCAACCCGTACTCAGTATTTTTATAAAACTTATAAGCTCCCAATATGCCACACATGCACCTCTCTACAGGATTGTGAGCTATGGGGTTTTCAGCTTTCTCAGGGGGTGTTACAGTCCTACAACAATATAGGGTTCTGGAAGTCAGGTCATTTCTATAACTATACTCATTTGATAACATGGGAATCATTCGTACAGCAATTTGAACCCCAAAGTAGAGGCTTGTGGCTAAGCTTCAGACAACTCATAGGCTTCCTTAAGAATAACTATACATCGATTAATGAGGCAGAACAAATAATCCTAAAAGCACTCTTTGAAAAGAATTTGAGCGGTAACTGGTATCGGGTTCTACGCCAGGGCATAAACAATAAGCTTATTGAGGAGAGGCTCTCAAAAATTGCCCAGCAAACAAATTGTAGTTTTAGTACCAAGGAATGGCAGTCGTTGTGTGAGTTTGGGAATAAGGGTTTGAGGGCGGCCAACTTTAAAAGAATGTCTTTTTTGTCTAGATGGCTGGCGTATTAAATCCCCCTTAGACTGCACAAACTGTTCCCATTAACTCCTTATCAATGTTTTAGATGTAATAGAGATGAGGCGGGAGAATGGATTCGTATATTTATTACATGTCCTAGACTGCAGCACTTTTGGGTGGAGGTTTTTAGGTTTATTAGTCACTGCACGTCTATAGTCGATCTCCCTTCAATGTTGTTGGCCTTATTTGGGTTTCCCACGCAGGCCTACAGCTGCCAGAATTTCAGGAATTCTTTGATTTTATAGCAAAAGAGGTAGCTAGATCCCTTGTGCTGCAGAATTGGAGATCATTGAAGGCACCAACAATTGCACAGTGGCTGTCTAAGCTGGAACGGACCTATCAATTTGAAGAGGCGTATGCAAAGAGGGTGGGTGCACTCCGTAGATTTAGGGCCACATGGGAGGATTATGCTTCGATCACTCAAGTAAATTTATAAAAAGAGAGGATGGTATCATAGCTTTAAGAGTTTCAGCAATGTTTTATGTCCTTATTTATTCTAAGGACGTGAAATTTGTGTTTTTGAATTGTACAACACTGGTTATATATTATGAATTTATGTTAATTATTGTATGATGTAGGAGAAGACCTCCTCATTATGGAGTTTTTTTTAATCGTGTTCCATTATGTTGATCATCTATGAAAGATTTGTTTTATGACCTGTCTGTTTTTCTGCCCAATAAAAATAATTTAAAAAAAGAAAGAAGAAAAAAAAAAAGAAAGAAAATGCCGCAGCCGCTATGAAAGTGAAAGTGCGTCATGTTGTGCTTTAAAACAAAAAAAGACTGTTTATTACAGTAAATACAGTGAGCCAGCATAAAGAAAGGCACATGGCAGCCGCAAGGTATAACATGCTGGCAGGTTCTGCCTGAGAAAGTCATTTAAGCAACTAGTGCTCTGAGGCTGTAATTAAAATGTACCGACAACAACACATGTAACAGGAGGTGCCCTCATGGAAGGTTACAATAAGAGAAAAGGCGCCACTAAGGAGGGCCTACTAAGCCTATTGACCAATGAATAGCCACCATTTACAACAGACAATGACAGGAGCCAATTAAAAAGATAGGCAGAGAGTGGGGAGAGCTTCATTCCCATATCCTGAATACAACATGTCTCGAAGAGATCTAAAAAGGCAGGGCCGAATTCGACCAAGAACCCTTCAGTATTTGCCCGGCGTTAGCCGCCTCTCATACCATTCAATATTACCAAACAAAGAGGCAGGCGCTGGATGCTGGAAGGCAGGAAACAGGAGTTAATTCCGACGGAGCAGAACACGTCAAATCAGACAACACGGTATCTTCTCGAGGTGCTCTAACCGCATCTCTGAGGCCTGGCCTCTTATACACAAGTTTATGGCTTTATTACATTTATGACATCCGTGGTATTGCTTTGAAGTACAAAAAAGGCATCTTTGGAATCCCCGGTTCAGGCCCGTTCTCACACATATCTACAGTAGGGGTCCCCACCCAAATCTCAGCATGATGGCTATCGCGCAGCTGGACATTCCGCTGGGAACAGGAATGCGGGCGATCGGTCGGATCTAGGGGTGTGAAGGCATTGATTAATCCCTGCTCCTTTGATGTGAGGCGAGGTCCTACTGTAGGGGGCAATAAACTGCATCTGTTGGGCTAGGTGATGGCCTGGGATCAGGCCGGACAATCGGGCAGGGAGGAAGAAGTTATCAAAGGGCCTGTTCTATGAATGAGATGAAAGAGTGAGGGGGTTCAGCACGGGATGTGGCTCGGAGACAGGGACGCGCTGGAGGTGCGTTTATGGCCCAAGCAGGAGAGACCGGGGGCTGTCGGGGCGCGGGGGGGATGCTTGCGAGGCCGGGGAGTGAGGGGGAGAGACGCGCAGGCTATTGGCAGTGGGCAGAGAGGCTATGGCACACAAAATGGCTGCCACTTACGTGCATGAAGGGGCCTAAAAAGGGACAAGATGGCGTGGCCAGTGTTTCACGATTTTCACTTTACTTTCAACAGTGGCTGTGGTGAACATAAATGAACGCCGCTTATGTATACCTAATTTAGTCATTTTCCACAGTCCCCAGTTTTTATCATAAGTTAGTTCATTTCTGTTCATGTCACAGGTGAGGATGTACAAGCTGACATTAGTTATCCAATTCACTTTGGTAGCCCATATGCATTACGGGTAGATGGAAATAATTCTGCTATCAATGCTGACAGAATCGTACATAACCATATGTAGTCAATGTGATAGGCGAGGAGGCAGTGCATACAAAATTAAATTAGCTGTGTCATACATTAGACCTGGAGATGGGGACATTACTTAGATGATGTAGGAAATTCGTTCGAATACAAACATGATGTCATACAAAAAAATGTTCTGGCAGAATAAGGGCTATTAAGTACATTACTTGAGGTCTGGACTCCGTGGGGATCAAAACTAGACAGCATGTTCATGTGTATGACTGGTGTTCTATAATCGTCATGATACAGAGTTAACGCTTTCTTAGTTATCCATGCACAGTTGAAAGTGATCGATGTAAGGTTTCGAAAGCTCAATTGGGTGATAATCAATACAATGTGGTTGGGAGAGGAATTCAACTTAATACAAGTGACAGTCAAGGGGTGGTAATGTTCAAAAAGGGTTCTTCTTTCCAGTGTCTTATTACAGCGAGCCATCACTGGTAGGCTCTCATTGTTCTTCCTTTTTTTTTTTCGCTGGCACTGTTGAGCACCGGCGGTGGAGCTATGCGTCCAGCTCTAATCCAGATTTCGCGTTGCAGGGTGTGGCCATTCTTTGCTCTCGGACCACAGTCCTGTTTGTCTTGTTCCTAACTGATCTAACATAGGTACTTTAGGCGGGGTACCCGCATTCCGTTCTTCTTTCGTGACAAACCCTATTCTATCTTTTTGCTGTGTTTCTTCTTTAAGTCAAGTTAAAAAAAAACTCCATATGGAAAAAAAGGGGGGGATGGGGGCGTGCTTTGGGAGGCCGAGGGAAGAGAGGGTGGAGTGGGATCAGATCTGAAATGGACCAAGGAGGGCAGAAATCTCAAGCAAGTGGGCCCATCAATCGGGCTCAATGGGCTGGGACTTTCGGCACGAGCTGGTCAACATGCAGGGGCTTCTGGACAGCCCTTCTTTCTTTCATTTTCCATGTTGAGAATGGTGCCTCGTCCCGCATCTCTTTGCTCTGTGGCTCCGCCTTGGTCGAGGTCATAGATGTTCCCCGATCTGCAGCCAGGCTGTGCGTCACGTCCGGCCCCTCTCCTCCGACGACTGCATGTTATCTTTAAATAAGTACAAAAACAAGTCTTAGAGAACTGGCAGGGGAAGACGTTCACACACTTCAATTTCTCTCCCAACCCCAAGTAGTTGGGGAAACGTTTATCGGTCACGATAGGGTGGATGTTTATTAATCCTTACATCGGGGTATGCTATTAACTCATGAATCATTGCTGTGGTGCAGGTTTGCAGGCATTTTTACTATTTTCCATTATCATGTCTGTTTGGTGTTTATTCCTGTTACATTCGCGAACGTGATTTATCTTTAAAAACAAGGTCATCAGCTACACTCTTTAAGGTTTTCTGGGACGGCTGGTACAGAACTGGGACCATTCTGGAAAAACGGGGACGTTTCGGACACTATACTTTTGTGCAATGGGCGGTTGTAATCTGAATGATGAAGGTGGTGTTACTAAAGCACAAAAAAAAGCCACTGACATATAGCTCCCTTTTAAGGGCCAGATTAGGGGACATCAGTCGTCTTACCTGTCCTTTCTTTCTCAGCCAATTAAGTTCCATCATTTTACAGAAAGGAGAGGTAGTAATATGGCAAGATACGATCGTTTTGTCTCTGTCAATTTGTTCAAACACTGTCGTGTTCAAAGCCAATTATACATGTACCGGCGAGGTACAGTGTCGTCATTTATTCAAAAGGGAGCAAGGGAGCCCTCAGAGGGAGAGAGCGTCGTGCGCACCAAATAGGCTATTAGTACACGTACAACATAAAGAGAGAGAGAGAGAGGAAAAAACGTGTATAATAATAGGCTATTCAGTGCACACACACATAGAACAGTACGGGTCAGTTTTACGTGTAAAAACACAAGCTGAGGGAAAACATAAATTCCTAGTTTTGGTACACACAAATACCAGATAGGGCGCGACAGTACATACATCAAGTACGAAAACCTAAGACAAGACACAGAGCTATTTTGGGCAAAAGGACTTTGTCATGCGTGTTGCGTATTCTCAGTATTCCCTTTAATTCATTTGGGGGTCGAGCTCTTTTTTATTCTCCTTCCTTCCTAATAGCAGACAATTTTTGTTGGTAACCTCGTTTAAAAAAATACTTACTCCTTTTTAATTGGCCGGACACTAGTCCAGTCGTGCTTATACTCACGGTGGGGTCTTCCAACATCTAGCAAATGATGATGATAATGGTACAATTCCGATTTTTCTATGAGGATGGAAGAAGAAGGGGTAAATCTAAAACATGACAATATCCCTAATTTCTGGGCTGAGGGGGATTTTGGATGAACCCCGACCCGGGGTACTCTTAACTTCTCTTATTTAGTCAGCGCATAAATTGCCTCACTGGTGCGCATTATTTTGGGTATACATTTGGGATATCGGTTGGGGTCGGGTTCGTTGTACTGCAATAACCCTTCAAGTTTCTGGTGTAGGCCACTCTCCCATTTACTAGCTCCAGAGAGAGTCGTCTCTAATTAAGGAATGTGCTATACTCCTATTCGTCTTTCACATGCAGGTACCATGTTCGGGCTTAATTTTCCTATCCCATTAACCGTTCGATCAACACCTCAGTCATACAAAAAGCATTCTTTTGTCAACCCAGACGTGTGCCACACATAAGCATTCATACGGCACAAATCAGGGCCCATGCGCACATTCATACCATACAAATTTTTCACGCTCCCAGAGATAGCTCCTGTATACAATGTACCATCTCACAGAGCTAGCCTATTTTTTTTCTTTTTGCGTGGAACACGGTGCGTTTTAGGTCTTCTCCATACTTCAGCTGAAATTCCGATATTAACCTGCAGAAAAAGAAAAGAGGGGGAGGGGGGGCAGCGTTCAAAGCACATCAGCGTGCATAAACACAAAAATGTTTTTACCTACCACGTACCTGACTTATCTCTTTGGGATGCAGTACCTTGCATCTCGGCATTGAAGCCCAGAGGAACTGGTAGTGCGGCAAAGACAACCGATGATAGGCTGTTTATTACATAGATCGCCCGAGGGTGGTAGTACAGACCGCATGTAGGAAAGGGTCAAAAGCCAGGGGTATTCAGTATAAGGTGAGGGGGGGTGACGGAGTCATGTTTTCATTTGAAGGAAAGAAGTGGTCTACAGTGGTATAGGGTCGTTCCTATTCGCAGAGCATGGAAACTATTGGGGGGTGGCAAGTTTCACTGAGGGCTTTCGTGCCTTCAATAGTATGCGTTTTGCCTAACGTTAGACTAGAGGGCATTCCTCTGGTGAGTTTTAGGAGCGTTTAAAAACTCCTCTGATACACGTGGTGGGTAAAACAAGTATTATGATGTTTAGGATTCCGAGGACCAGAATGCGCTTGGGGTTCATCACTAACAATACTTCGGGTCAATGTACTTCTTCGGGGAATTTACAACTGTAGTGTAATTAAAGATTCCTAGTTTGAAAAAGGCGCGCTTTCGATCCACAAGGGGGCTGTGAGGTAAAAGAGGTCTGGTCTACTGTCCTATTCATAGATATATCTAAATATCAGGATCTTTACCTATTGCTTATGCTGCAGGAATGTAAAATACGACAGATCTTGACTATTCTTTTCGCATTATTTCTGTGTACTATGTCCTTTTAATTTTTCATAATCAAAATTGCTTCATTTTACTTGCCCTTTATTTATTTGAGGATAGTAGCCTTTATTCGAAAACCTACCAATCTAAGTGACTGTTATGATGCTAGTTCCATATATTTAAAAAACCCTTTATTTGTGAAGATGTCAGCATTCAAATACGGGCCTCCAACCATATAGGCCGGTCACGGAGCAGACAGGAAACGCATGAGGTAAGGAGAGATTACACTGTAGTATAGAAGTACGTAACGGGCGAGCCATTTAATTAAAAAAACTAAACGTGACTAACCGATATCCCAGTGAAGGTTAATTTTATAATTGGAAGTATAACAGGATCAGTTACAATAAAATCGTCCATACGCACACCATGGGCGAGTATCATGAGTAAGGGGTTGTGTATGCATGAACCATGCTGCTACATCCCCACGGATGGCACACCAGATGAATAATTCTTCAAAGTATAAACTTAGTTCAATTTATTTAGGCAAAAGTAGAATCTCAACAACAAATTGATATTTAATTCATATCAATGAGTAATCCATGTTCAATCAAGTTCATTGTACGAAACGAGGAACAATCATGAAATGCGACTCCAATGCATTTCGGGCTGTGCCCTTTATCAAGGAGTGCTGTAAGGAAGGAGACGAATCACCATCAGATTGCGTGTCATGAAAACCAACTAAAACAAACAGCGCGCTGCGCTTAAATGACATATGGGGGCCAGGATGCAATAAATGATTAAAGTGCCGATCAAAAAAAGTGACAGGGAAACCAATGCATGACATAGCTAAATCCGGCAGTTTCACTATAGACTCCCAAAGTGCTCGTGAACTTACACAGGCGTGCAGGGTGATATGCGCGTTGAGCAGAAAACTATTCAGAAAGCCATTCAGAAACTTACTTCAAGTTCAGTGTAACGCCGCGCGTTACTGACAGGTTCATAGTTCCCAGCCAGGAAGCTGAGACACCAATATAGCGCGAAACAAGAGATGTGAACATAGAAGACCGACTAAACTGGTGTGGGATTATTTGGACGCCATGCTGGAATGGGGAATTTTAGTCATCACCAGATGAAATAAACACGTGAAGAAAGTGTAAAAACTAGTCAGAATGAAAGATAAAAGTGAGAATAAACGTGCAAGGTAGTAAAGAAGAAAACCAGTAGAAGAATGACAAAAAAGACAAAAAGTGACGAAAAATGACCAAGTGTGCAGGAACACACGCAGCAAGCAATCAATGTGACATAGTGTTGGCATTATAGATAGCAACTAAATTCACAACGATCATTTAACCCAAAAGGCTTTTGGGTCTGGAGGCGGTATATCCATTCCAGTTCTCTCTTCAAAAGGAGTTTATTATTGTCAGTACCCTCCTTTTTAGTGACAATTTCCAAAATGATGTATTGCAATTGTGCAATAGAGTGACGAGCTTCATCAAAATGCATGGCAATGTTGGACTTCACATTTTTTAGTCGAATGTTCGACTTATGTTCATTTAAGCGTATCTTTATTTTTCTTTCGGTCTTCCCCACATAGAGTTTGCCACATGGGCATTTTAGGGCGTAGATTAGATTTGAAGAGTCACACGTGGCGTTGGTTCGAAGCTTGATAACCTTGCCTTTCATGGGGTGGTGAATGAAATTACCTTTGATAACGGAATTACAGTATCTGCAGTTCAAACAAGGTTGTGTACCTTTATATTGTTGACATGAGGTTGTAGGGTTAGACAATATTTCCTTAAAGTTTCTGCTTCGGGTGTGAGCAAACAACGGTGCAGATCTTAACAATTCCTCAAAGTCTGGTTCAATCTGGAGAATAGGCCAGTGTTTCAATATGATCTTTTTGTAGATCTTACTGACAGTTGAATATTTAGAAACCAAAACATTACGTGGTTGTTCTGAGGTCGGTTTTTTAGACAAAGCTTCTTGTCTGGTGATTTGTGTCACTCGCAGTTGTGCATCTTTAACAACCTGTACAGGGTAACCTCTCTCCACAAATCGCTTCTGCATTTCATCCATGCGCATGTCCAAAGTATGTTCATCTAAAACGATGCGTTTGACTCTCAAAAGTTGAGAAAACGGTAAATGTCTTTTGAGTGACTCCTGATGATGACTTTTGTAGTGCAGGGTGTTGTTACGGTCAGTCTTTTTCCTATGGAGATCAGTGGTGAGCCCATTGGTAGTGATTTTTATGTTGACATCTAAAAACGTGATTTCTGAATCATTGATCTCCCATGTGAGTTTGATGCGGTCGTCCTTGGAATTCAGTTGACGAAGGAATTGTTCAAGAGACTCTTTGGAATCCATCCAGATGAGAAATAAGTCGTCGATATATCTGACGTACATTAGTATTTTTTCATGATTAGTTTGGTCGCCATATATATATGTTTTTTCAAAGTTACCCGCAAGCACATTTCAAGCTCCGTGTAGTCACAAGTCAATCGACCTATTTGAAAAACTGGTACGCAATGATGTGTCAAAGATCAACTTTCAGCACCACAACCGGCGCCCTAATCTCACATCTAAAGACCGTGATGTCCTTCAATCTCTGGCCAATAACAAGGAAATTAAATGCATGAAAGCCGACAAGGGTGGGGCTCTTGTCATTCTCGACAATTCTTTGTACAATCTACGCCTACAAGAACACATATGTGATGCTTCCTTGTATATGAAACTGGATAACAACCCCACAAGAGAATTTTACAACACTCTTCAAGACATCGTTATGAAAGCCTTTGAAAACAATGTTATACAGGAACGCACTAAGAACTTCCTTTTACCACAACATCCAAGGAGCCCAACTTTGCAAATGAGCCCCAAAATTCATAAAGATCTAAATAATCCACCTTTTCGACCAATCGTGTCCACCAGAGGTTCAATTCATGAAGCGACTGGTAAGCTGATTGACAAATATTTACAACCCATTGTCACCAAAGCACACAGTTACATTAAGGATACCACAGAATTCTTAATCAAATTATCTAACATTCAGACAAATCACGACAATCACTATATCATGTGCACTGCTGATGTCAGCTCCTTGTATACATCTATCCCTCACCAGGGAGGCATCGAAGCCGTCGAACATGCTTTGCTCACCAGTGATATTGAAAACTCCATGCAAGCTTTCCTTATGGAATTGATGGTATATACTCTTTACCATAGTTACTTTCAAGTTAACAATGAGTGGTTCCTACAGCTTTCTGGAATGGCTATGGGAAATTGTGCGGCCCCTTCATATGCCAATATTTATATGGAAAACTTTGAAAAAACATATATATATGGCGACCAAACTAATCATGAAAAAATACTAATGTACGTCAGATATATCGACAACTTATTTCTCATCTGGATGGATTCCAAAGAGTCTCTTGAACAATTCCTTCGTCAACTGAATTCCAAGGACGACCGCATCAAACTCACATGGGAGATCAATGATTCGGAAATCACGTTTTTAGATGTCAACATAAAAATCACTACCAATGGGCTCACCACTGATCTCCATAGGAAAAAGACTGACCGTAACAACACCCTGCACTACAAAAGTCATCATCAGGAGTCACTCAAAAGACATTTACCGTTTTCTCAACTTTTGAGAGTCAAACGCATCGTTTCAGATGAACATACTTTGGACATGCGCATGGATGAAATGCAGAAGCGATTTGTGGAGAGAGGTTACCCTGTACAGGTTGTTAAAGATGCACAACTGCGAGTGACACAAATCACCAGACAAGAAGCTTTGTCTAAAAAACCGACCTCAGAACAACCACGTAATGTTTTGGTTTCTAAATATTCAACTGTCAGTAAGATCTACAAAAAGATCATATTGAAACACTGGCCTATTCTCCAGATTGAACCAGACTTTGAGGAATTGTTCAGATCTGCACCGTTGTTTGCTCACACCCGAAGCAGAAACTTTAAGGAAATATTGTCTAACCCTACAACCTCATGTCAACAATATAAAGGTACACAACCTTGTTTGAACTGCAGACACTGTAATTCCGTTATCAAAGGTAATTTCATTCACCACCCCATGAAAGGCAAGGTTATCAAGCTTCGAACCAACGCCACGCGTGACTCTTCAAATCTAATCTACGCCCTAAAATGCCCATGTGGCAAACTCTATGTGGGGAAGACCGAAAGAAAAATAAAGATACGCTTAAATGAACATAAGTCGAACATTCGACTAAAAAATGTGAAGTCCAACATTGCCATGCATTTTGATGAAGCTCGTCACTCTATTGCACAATTGCAATACATCATTTTGGGAATTGTCACTAAAAAGGAGGGTACTGACAATAATAAACTCCTTTTGAAGAGAGAACTGGAATGGATATACCACCTCCAGACCCAAAAGCCTTTTGGGTTAAATGATCGTTGTGAATTTAGTTGCTATCTATAATGCCAACACTATGTCACATTGATTGCTTGCTGCGTGTGTTCCTGCACACTTGGTCATTTTTCGTCACTTTTTGTCTTTTTTGTCATTCTTCTACTGGTTTTTTTCTTTACTACCTTGCACGTTTATTCTCACTTTTATCTTTCATTCTGACTAGTTTATACACTTTCTTCACGTGTTTATTTCATCTGGTGATGACTAAAATTCCCCATTCCAGCATGGCGTCCAAATAATCCCACACCAGTTTAGTCCGTCTTCTATGTTCACATCTCTTGTTTCGCGCTATATTGGTGTCTCAGCTTCCTGGCTGGGAACTATGAACCTGTCAGTAACGCGCGGCGTTACACTGAACTTGAAGTAAGTTTCTGAATGGCTTTCTGAATAGTTTTCTGCTCAACGCGCATATCACCCTGCACGCCTGTGTAAGTTCACGAGCACTTTGGGAGTCTATAGTGAAACTGCCGGATTTAGCTATGTCATGCATTGGTTTCCCTGTCACTTTTTTTGATCGGCACTTTAATCATTTATTGCATCCTGGCCCCCATATGTCATTTAAGCGCAGCGCGCTGTTTGTTTTAGTTGGTTTTCATGACACGCAATCTGATGGTGATTCGTCTCCTTCCTTACAGCACTCCTTGATAAAGGGCACAGCCCGAAATGCATTGGAGTCGCATTTCATGATTGTTCCTCGTTTCGTACAATGAACTTGATTGAACATGGATTTCTCATTGATATGAATTAAATATCAATTTGTTGTTGAGATTCTACTTTTGCCTAAATAAATTGAACTAAGTTTATACTTTGAAGAATTATTCATCTGGTGTGCCATCCGTGGGGATGTAGCAGCATGGTTCATGCATACACAACCCCTTGATCATTTTTCCATGTGTCTTGGACGGAGACACTACCCACGTGTGCACCCAAAATTTGCTCTATCTGATAACCAGATTATTACACTGCTGTGCATCGTTTCACACCATTTATTCGAGTATCATGAGTAACATTACTTCGAAGCTATAATAATACAATAATCAATAATGATTAAAAACCCACATCAATAGGGTTGTCCGCATGCCCAGTCAGTACCCTTCCCCGCCCGCCGTGTGCACAAAGACCGCATACATATCCCATAACATCAAGGCTAAGCAACTAGAACGTCATAAGGAGTTGCAAGTCCCGCCTATACTGGCGCCATTTTGGTCGAGGCCGGGCAGGTCCAGAGTATAGTCCAAAATGCCTCCAATAACTAGCGGTCAGACCAGAACCCCTTTCGGCAGTTCAAAAAAATTCCGTTAACGCCAACGGAAAGGACAGGCGGCATGAACCGTGACTTAAAGGTGAGGAAGGCAGAATCTTCCCTACCGGGCCACGCTGAGGTCCCACCGGAACTGATCGAGTTGGTAGTCTACAGTATATCTTAGTAATTTAGGACAAAAGCTGGCGTTAGCATGAGAGCACCGCCATCTCGTGACAACGTCGTGGCCACTCCGGAGAGCGGGACAGCAGGCGTATCCCTCCGTCGATGCACTGAATCATCCTCCCTCACGGCACCAGATGAGGGTAAGGCGGCGGTCACCCCCACCGGAAGCCCGCGAGAGTCGGGGGCCAACGACTTCCGTAGAATCTCTAGAGCTGAGAGAACGTCTTCAAGAGTGGGGTTCATGCCCGAGCAGGCAAGCATCCGAGTCCCATGGTAGCCCAGAGCCATCTTAGTGGACCAGGCCCAAATCCGGGTAGCCGGCCGCCATCTTGACAGTCCCACAGCAGCTGCCCTTCACCACAGCCACCGGAGCGCACCCCCCCCCGTTCAGCCAGCCGCGGGGGATCCGCAAGTGGAACGCGAATGGCAATCTTGGTGCAGGAGAGGAACCTCCACCTGGAGGAGCGGGGGGGCCGTCCGCGCCGCCTCTCCGCGGGCGCCCCACGCCATCTCCTGGCGCAGGTATACAAAATGGCTGGACCAGGCAACAAAGGGGGGAGCCATCAGCAAGGCATCCCCCGCACACAACTTGCTGGACACCACCTATGGACGATCCGGGGACCGGCCTCGGCGCGTTGTGTTGCCTCCGGCTTATTCGCACAACGGTCCCTTTTGGTCGGCCTCCATCCTCCACCCCGGGCCGCCACCGATGTCACCTCGCCGGCTGATGACTGCAGGCAAGGCCCCGGTCTCCACGTGCCGGAGGCCTCATTTTCCGGACGAGCGTAGCTGCGGATCTGCTGCACTCCGGAGCCCCCAGGACGGACGGTAGGTATCAGCAGATAAGGTTGTCGTTATTGGGCAGGGTGGGCGGCAGGATAGACACGTTTGGGCAGCGGGGTCGGCGGAGCCGAGCTACCTTGCGGCCATCACGGTGTCGAGCTCGGCTCCTCCCACTAGTTTCATATTTCTCATGAAGGGCTGTTCCTAGTGTTTCTATTTTAGCGGGGTCAAAAAGATCCCATCAGTGGCCTACTGACTTTGCTCGATTCCTTTTGTTTTTCCTAGCGATTTTTATGTCAGTTTGTTGGAAAGATACAGCGGCTAATCCGTATTTTATATACATGTCCTTTTTAGGGGTGCCCTCCGGTGGAGCCGGATGATCTACCTCTAATAAACGGTCCGGGCTGAACCAACTACTGAACAATGGGGAGAAGATAGGCATGACGGGTTACAATGGGGACAAAAGTCTGCACTACCTATCCTTCACTACTTTGCGAAGACTAGGCAGAATATTTCTATTCTACAGTATTCGCAAATAGGGAATACCCAAAGAGAGAACTAATTCCAAACAGTCAATGTTCGGACAAACAATCAATCAATCAAATGAGGAATAAAATAGGCGCGACGGGTTACAACGGGGGCAAAAGCCTGCGCTACCTACCCTTCACTATCTGCAAAGAGAGAGGGAAATTCCTGTTCCTCCCCGTTTGTAGGCAGAGAAGATCCTTTCAAAGAACCAATTTCGAACAGTTAATGCTCGAACAAACAATCAATCAATGGAGAGGGAAGTAGGCGCGACGGGTTACAACGGGGGCAAAAGCCTGCGCTACCTACCCTTCACTATCTACAAAGGGAGAATACTCCTATCCTTCCCCGTTTGTAGACAGAGAATCTCTCAGAACCAAACAATCAAATGCGTAATATTAGTATTTTCCAAGACAATCAAACAATCAATTCGCAATTCGTCGTGTTACACGACCTTACCCGGACCGCATGGACAGTTTCTCGTCTTTCGCTTCCAGCGCCTGATCGTCCTCTATTCTCCGTAATTGCTGTGGCACTCCTGATGGTTCCCAGTCAGGACCGTAGATCACTCGAGAGAGGTCTGCTCGGAACCGGTGCAGTTCGGATGATCGGCTGCCAGACGAGGGTCTATCGGGCAGGTGCACTTCCCGATCGTTGCAGTTGTTCACTCTGTCGTTGGGACCTCTCCCACTGGATCCACGTGTCGCTGATGGGCCCCACGTTTGGGACGCCAATTGTAAAAAGGCAGGGCCGAATTCGACCAAGAACCCTTCAGTATTTGCCCGGCGTTAGCTGCCTCTCATACCATTCAATATTACCAAACAAAGAGGCAGGCGCTGGAGACTGGAAGGCAGGAAACAGGAGTTTATTCCGACGGAGCAGAACACGTCAAATCAGACAACAGGGTATCTTCTCGAGGTGCTCTAACCGCATCTCTGAGGCCTGGCCTCTTATACACAAGTTTATGGCTTTATTACATTTATGACATCCGTGGTATTGCTTTGAAGTACGAAAAAGGCATCTTTGGAATCCCCGGTTCAGGCCCGTTCTCACACATATCTACAGTAGGGGTCCTCAACCAAATCTCAGCATGATGACTATCGCGCAGCTGGACATTCCGCTGGGAACAGGAATGCGGGCGATCGGTCTGATCTAGGGGTGTGAAGGCATTGATTAATCCCCGCTCCTTTGATGTGAGGCGAGGTCCTACTGTAGGGGGCAATAAACTGCATCTGTTGGGCTAGGTGATGGCCTGGGATCAGGCCGGACAATCGGGCAGGGAGGAAGAAAGTTATCAAAGGGCCTGTTCTATGAATGAGATGAAAGAGTGAGGGGGTTCAGCACGGGATGTGGCTCGGAGACAGGGTCGCGCTGGAGGTGCGTTTATGGCCCAAGCAGGAGAGACCGGGGGCTGTCGGGGCGCGGGGGGGATGCTTGCGAGGCCGGGGAGTGAGGGGGAGAGACGCGCAGGCTATTGGCAGTGGGCAGAGAGGCTATGGCACACAAAATGGCTGCCACTTACATGCATGAAGGGGCCTAAAAAGGGACAAGATGGCGTGGCCACTGTTTCACGATTTTCACTTTACTTTCAACAGTGGCTGTGGTGAACATAAATGAACGCCGCTTATGTATACCTAATTTAGTCATTTTCCACAGTGACAGCGCAAGCGCTGCCTAGGCTAGACCTAAAAAGGGAAACATCAGAAAGATAAGAAGGGCCACTGAAGGGCATTATTAAATGACAGTATGGCAGCAGTGGGTTTGCATGATTTTGGCAGGATGCTGTGAGAGAGTAGTTATGTAGCAAGTAGAATTTGAAAAGGATGGCAACATAAGAGTATGAAAGAAAAGGAGGTGATCTATGGGGGTTCAACAGTACTCTGACAGAAGCCATTCTGCAAGGATACTGCATAGTGTCAGGCCATACCTGCAGGTGGATGACCCTTACATAACGCTGCAAGGGTACTTTCTGAAGGCTCCCAGGGTTAGCCCTACTG